>NC_052502.1:43917697-43940244 GCF_016617805.1 Bactrocera tryoni
AAGGGAAGTATTGGTCCGATTAATTTAATTTTTCGCATAAATTCATCTATTTTACAAGTATTTAACTCTTATGAATTAAACACACCTTCTTATTTTCATTGGGATAACTCACATATTGGCCGATAAATGCGTTACAAAGTCATCGGAAGTTCGAAATTCTTTCTATTAAGTAAGCATATGGGGACCAAGGGAAGTATTGGTCCGATTAATTTAATTTTTGACATATAGACATGCAATTATAAGAGAAGAATTATCCCTTAATTTCAATAATATATCACACACATTGACCGACGTTTTCGATCAAAAGTCAATTATAGGTACCGGGGTCCAAATATTCGGTACATAGCGGTTTGACCATTTTTTGTTGGATTTAAACAGTTTTTGGTCATAAGGTGGCACACACTAAAGTCAATATTCGTGCTAAATTCTATTCTGTTATATTAATTGTTTCTTGATTTGTGTACTGGAAAGTAAAACAATCAAGTGGAATATAAAATTGCTCTATAAGGAAAGTAGGCGTCGTTATTGTCCGATTTCATTAATTTTCACAGAGTAATATAGGAGTATGAAAAAAATACCACATTTCAAATTTTGTCAAAATCGGTTGGTCGAGTCTCGAGATATGGGATTTCACCAAAAAATGGGCGGTACCACGCCCATCGTCCAACTTTTACCCCAGCCCATATAAGGCCTTGCTATACCATCCCGGTGGCAAGTTTTTATGTTTCTGCCGCATTTATCATAGTTATTGATTTATCGCGATTTTAGTAGTTTTGAACAGTACCGTTTTATGGAGAGTGAGCGAGGTTTTCATCCATTTTCATACTGTCGGTAGAAGTTACCGGATCACTACAGTATATTTCAAGCTGAGGTCTTTGATATTGCGAAAGCCGCAAAGCTGGATTCTAACGCATTTGCAAGCAATTCCAGCGTCAATATCTACGTAGACAGCCAAGCAGCAATCAATGCAGTAAACTCGTAATTCATATAGGCCAGAAGGGTATTGAAAAGTAGGGCAGCACTAGAAAGTGTTGCCAGAAGCAAGCGACTTCACTTCTACTGGGTGCCAGGCCAAAACGGCATTGAGAACAATGAAATAGTGGACGAGATTGCCAAGAATGGTGTACGGCTAGGATCCGAAAACGTGTTCAACATTGGCAAACCCATGCATTGTCTATACGACGATCTTGACAGAAGCATGGTAAAGAAAGTCAAAACACGATGGAACGAGCTATTGCAAAAGTCACGTGCAAAACGGTAGATCTGAAGTACATAAAATTCCTATTGACACTCGATAGAAGAGACCGTAGGAATATGATGGGAATACTAACATGTCACAGTATGGTGGCGACCCACGCCCGTAGGATAGGGCTGACAGATCGAGAAGACTGCAGGAAATGTCAAAACCAGGGAAACAATGGGGCGTCTCTTGTGCACTTGTTCCGCATTGGCAATACTACGCTGTAAGCATCTGGGGTCTCCATGGTATGATACACTGGAAGAGGTATCGAAAGTGAAGCCACAGATTCTGTTGAAATTCGCGTTAAGCGCAGGCATCTGCTCCTCACGGACCTAGCAACCGAACTTCATCTGGTGTCGAAAAGGACCAAAACTGTATATATCTATGGCCTATTACAAAAAAAAACAATATTAAAAAAAACCTAAATAATGGTGTAGTGGGTCGGTTTATTACTATAATTCTATGTATGCGCAAAAAATTTCCTTTAAAGTTTTTATTATAATTTAAATACAGATTTATATATAACAACAACAAAACTAGTAAGTGAAATTAAAAAAAAATTGATACAAGTACATGTACAATATATATTTTCATACATAATATATATGGTATGTGTATGAAAAAATTTGTTGCGAAAGAACTTGTACCGATATCCAGCAACAATTTGTTCCTCACGTTTTATAGCATGAAACACCGTTCCTCACTCATCCTTTCAGAATCTCTATGCAAAACTATAAGACGTCTTCTTTACTATGTACATAAACTACTGGGAGTCCTTAGCGTAACTGTGCTCTATTGTTTTAGTCTCTTTTACGAGCTTTCCCTTTCTCTACTTATTTCTGTTTAACATATGTATGTATATATTATTTTGTTTGCTATTTATTTTAGCAATTCGCAGTTATTTCAATTAAGTTTACGCCAATTTATTCGGCAAGCTATTGTTATTGTTTACTGTTATTTTTCATTTATTTCGCCGTTTATTTGGTTTCTTAATGCTCGAGAAAAAACAGAAACTGCCAGCAACAACTCGAGCTGCCAGCCACGCTTCTGCAAACAAACCAACCTTTTTTTAATAACGTTTTTGCAAAAGTGTTGGCAATAAAAGTAATAAGTTAGCCAAAAAGCAAAAAACAACAAGAAATACACAAACAACTACACAACAATACCACAGAAACTAAGTTCCAGTCTGGCAAGGTAAAGGTATAGTCAAGTAAAGGCGAAAAAAATTGAAGGAAAACAATAAAAACTAAGTGCCACTTTCGACACTCTGGTTTTGTGGTCTGCAGCAGGACCCACATTGCTGCACTCAACTCTCAGTCGGCAGAATCGAATAATTGTCTACTCCACTCGACGCTGTGCTATTCTTATCTTTTTGCAGCGTTCGGACGTGGTTTCAGCTCATAGCCACTAGCATTCGGCTGTGCAGTTAGCAAGGCAGACAAACGGACCAATAGACAGCTGCCTTCCAGGTCACATGGCATTGCCATCAGACAGTCAGCTATTGCGGCTATTTTTTGCCCTGTGCTTTTCTCTCTACTCCGCAGCTGCTATTAACACTGAGGTGCTTATGCCTAGGTGGGCGCAAATGTATACGAACTGTTTTCTTAATCTATTTTCGGTTATTTTTTTCTCCGAATTTTCTTCAGCTCCTCTTCACTCAGTTCTCTAAAAGACCGCCAGCTGCGCTAAGCCACCATGGCGTATAAACCAAAACATCACCATCGAAATCTATGTAAAAACGAAACCAAAACTAAGTTGAAGGCAAAAACTCGGCTTCTTTGGCTGTGTCCAATGCGTTCGGCAATAATTTCAGGTGCTTAACCTGCACGAAAAAAAGCCTTTGGCGTCGAGATATTGTATTTTCACACTTTAATCCCAGCAAATGTTTATCTTTATTTTGCTAGCCGATGCGCAGCTATGCGCCCGGGAGCAGCGTGGGTGCGTAGCGCGTTTCGTTTGTAATCCCTGCTGCTCATTGTACACTTGCCTCGGACGGATGCAGTGATTAGGAAGATTAAAAGCATGATGGGTAAGTTGTGCGTGGCAAATACCTTCGAAATACTTTAATACGCAAACTTTTGATTAAACAACATTTTTTGGTTTCGCACATAATTTTCACGAAACATTAAACTAATGCGTTTAAAACTAGGAATTATGAATATTCACGGCGTTAAGTACCCATTGTTAATAAAAAATCCAACAAATGGAAGTGACCTTTTCGACAAGGGGGATAGTTTAGCTGAACGAGTACATTGGAAATAAGGATGTGTTTCGAAAAGCTATTATATCTCCATGGTGAAGAGACAAAGAGGCGTTAATTATACTAAAGAAATCTTGTTCTATCTTCGTGACTTTCATATAATTCTGTCATGATTTTGAGGTTATGTAAAGCGTACGATAAGAGTTTCAAAAATAACTTCGGTTGCACGGAAGCTTTAATATCTTTCACAAATATAAAACAAGTACTTGATTTTCATCAGTCAGTTTGTATAGCAGCTATATGGTTGTATAGCAGCTATTTCAGATTGATATTTCAAAAACTGAATTCATGTATATAAAGACAGAAGGACATGGCTAAATTGACTGAGCTCGTCATGCTTATACCATAAATATAATTTATAGGATCACCGATGTTTTCTTCTGGCTGTAACAAACTTCGTAGCAAACTTGGTATACCCCATTCAGGGTATACAAATCATTTGGACCACAGTATTGGGATTTCATAACCATCATGGCCGCGTATTCATAAACGAAACGGTCTCAGGTTTATATCCAAGCAAGAACCTAAAGTCGACAACATTGCCCTAAATTATTTGGTGAGTGGTTTTATCGAAAAAAACTAAAACTAAAACTGGGAAGATTTTCAAAACCTTAAGCATAGTGAATCCATATTTTATGTAGATATATCAATCAAGTGTTCAACAATCTCTCGACAACAACGTTTTCGGTACAGTAAAGTAATACAAAAAAAGTCCGAGACAATAAAAAAATTCACTTCGAAGTAAATGAGTAAACATCGCCTGCTAATGTTTTTCATTCATAAATTTTGACAGAATGTCATTCGAGGCTCCTTACGTACGGCTAAAAACACTTTTACTGATTCAAAACATCAGTACTTTTTAAATAATCATTCATTACTAAGGCCCGACACTTCCGTATGGTATATTCGGAAAGCTTTACCTTTGCAGAATGGTATAAGTACTTACAAGTACTATAATCAGCGAGCAAGCGCGATGGCCCGGTCTAACTAAATATTTTTTGACATCAAAAATTGAAATGTAAGGACAGTTTGAATAAATTTCGCGACCTAGAGATTATTTGCGTATACTTTAATTCCACAGCAGAACCCGAATAGCTCTAAATTGGGATTTTTCAGTACTTTCCGAGTGGCATACATTTAAGAAGCAACCAATTTAAGAGAACACAAACAAAAAACCCAGAAGCTTTTGAAAAAAAGGCATTTTTATAACTTCAAATAAACCGGTTTCATGCTGGGCTCCACTTTTTCTATTGTCGATATATCGCAACAGCAAACCACCTGCCATCATTTGCGTGCGGAAACCTACCAGCTTGACCGTCATCAGCCATTGCCTATAGAGAACTTGAATTTGCCTTACAATAACAAATGCGCAAAAAGGATAACAAACAATGCGAGGAGTGGGGTAAACAAATATTTTTGCCCTTATACATATTTATATTGCTGTGTACACAATAGCCTTTCTAATCTTTTTGCCAATTCGGCTTATCCATGTGTTCGGTCCACCCGCCCACACCTTAATTCTTTTTTATTCGATTAGAGTTGTTTGTTTATGCTTATTACTTGCTAAAAGAAAAATCACACTTTAACAACTTGAGCAAAAATACGGTCAGTTCGACGTTTACATTCACACATACATATATATTAATACATAAGTACATATGTATGTATATTCTTAGATAGTTGCGAAATTGTAATAAAACGCAATAAAAATAAACTCGTTTCTTACACGCGTATAAAAGTGCGAAAAAATAAGGATCCGAAATTATAATAAAAAGTGACCCTTTCACTTAGCCACCTCACAAATTCAGCCAATCAGCTGACCATCAGCCGGCACTCGCAGCAGGCGGATCCACTTTGTGGTTATCACTTAATAAAAATTTAGTAGTTTTTACCCTTCGCGTGAGAATTTATGTGCTGCAAACTGTAACTGTAGCATGCCCTTAAACGGCTACAAGCAATTGCAACAACAATAAATGTCAGTAATCAACAACACTACACTTAAGCTTATAGCTATGGATGGGTGAGGAATGATATTTGTGCGAGACTGTAGATTTGTTCGAAGATATTTTATATTGTAGGTCGCCGTTACGTACACCCTCGTAAAACTCGTGTCGATTAGCTGCTTGTGATCTTTTCAGCTCATTTTTTAAACTAATCACTTCTCCATTCATTGAAGGTAGTTAATACTTTTAGCACTTGTTATATACGATTAGATAGCTATATAAGAAATGCATATCCAGAGACAGTTTATCTAGTTTCGTGAGATATTTATGATCCATATTGAAAGTTCTGAATTAATGTCTGAATTCATTATACAGAAATTCGACATATTTTCATTATTCTTCAAATAAATGCAGTATTTTACATTGGCTGCTGGTCGGTGGTAGTACCTAATTAATTTCCATTTCCATTCCATTCCAGGAGATGTATAGCCTTCGCCATTTGAAACAGTCCTTTATATATATATATATTATATATATATATAACTAGAAATATTGGGGCTGACAGATAGAGAAGACTGTAGGAAATGTCTAGAGCAGGGCACCAGGGAAACAATGGAGCATCTCTTGTACATTGGAGTCTATGTGTGGCCAAATTAACATAAAAACATACCATATAAAACTGAAACCTATAAATATTATTAATTCACAAAATCGTACGACTATCTGTCTGTACATTTACGAACTAGTCTTTCTGCTTTTGAGAGATCGATCTGTTGCCCCTTCTCCCAAAGAAACTGCTCATTTGTAGGAAACGCATATATTGGACCACTATATATAGCATATGGCTGCAGAAAAACTTACCGAGCCAAACGAGGTTAGATCTCCGAAAGTGCCTTGTCCGATAAAAACCCGGCTCAATTCCGTTAACGTAGAACCGGCTGTTGTCTGTCTTGCAGACGACGATCTGAAGTTCCTGTGAGAATGTAAAATCCTTCTGGATACCTCGAGAGATTGAACTCCTACTTCTCCAGAATCGACCCTGGCATATCAAATATATTTCCAGCTTGCAACGAGTCCTCGCATGATACGAATCACCTCCTTGTATGCCCAGCTAACCCTGCACATTTGACATTATCTCTCTATGGTTCGAGCCTGTCGAAACAGCACATTTCCTGGACCTACCGTTGGATGACCTCGATGACAACTTATCTGAACCTTACCATCCTAACGGGGAATAGATAACTGCTGCCACACAAACTGAATATTAATATTATGGGTTCAATCGAAGTTAACGTTTTTTACTGATTAGAGCACTTGCTAAATTACTAAGGATTGTATATACGACTTAATGAAAAAGTCTTCAACAACAACACTCAATTACTTTCTACTTATTACTTTATAAAATGTTGAAGATTTTGCTTAAATTTTTTGTAAGCGTGCGTTTTAAGACTAAGAATAAACTATTATTCTGGCGATGTGTAATTTTTGACTTAAACATTTTTTTTTGTAGGAAAATTTACTTTCTCGATAAATATTATATTTGTTAGCGTGACAGCTGACACGCTGGTTGTTTTACTCAATTATAAAACACTCTTTGAATTCTCTTAATAACTAGAAACTGCCATATCTCTCACGAATTGCAAGTGAGAAGAAAAGTTTGAACCCGTAAATGAGGTATACTTATATTCAAAATTAAGTGATTGTCAAAAATTTAGTGTCAATATCGATTCTTCTCTATTAGTTCAACATTTTCGCCTCTCTCTTCTAGCTTTCATTTCAGCGACGCTAATGTTGACTGTCGCTTAATGTTGAACATGACAGCGACAAATTGAAAACGTCAGCGCCAATCTTTCACGAACGATTGCGAATCGATGGCATCATGACTAAAATTCACTTTATCGATAATCCGCTTAAAAAGACGACCATGAAAGGCTAATGAAAACGTTTGTACATACAGACATGTGGATGTGTTTGTAGGAAATTCTCTTTAAAAGATTTAAAATGGTACATAAGAGATGTAGAAAAGATTTGAAATGCATTAAAAAATATAATTTAAATTAGAATTTACAGTTGCTCGGGTTCTATTAAAGACATTTAATTGAAATTTGGGAATTAGTGGTTTGCAGTAATTGTACCTACATACATACATACATGTGATTTGAATAGAAAAATTTTATTACAAGAGAATATTCAATTAAAATTTATAATAATAACATTTTGTAATTAATTAAGTAATTTACGGATGAGTACTTACGAATTTAATTCCAAGTCTAAGCGAAACTTATGATTAAAGGCCTTAATTAAGAGTGAGGTGCGATGAAAGTGTTTCTGTAAAGAGAGCAAGAGATTTAAATTAATTTACGAAACATAATTAATGTTAAATTAGTACGAAAAAGTCAAAACTCTAAATATATATGAGATACTGTTCAAAAATTAAACAAAAATAGAAGTGAAACCAATAAACTAGCATTTTTATGGAGCGAATTAAGCATGAAGCAAGACGAAAGACAAATGTCAGCTTAAGAAAAATAAACTAATGGAATGGCTACTGGAATTTCGTGCTCTTCTAGCCATAGGTGTTCTTCCTGAAAATACTTGTACTTACAAAAACCTTGATGACTTCAGATTAAATTCGGCAGAGTATATTCTGAACTAAAGCAATCAGAACAAAATGACACTGTTCGACTTAGATGTGAGATCCAAAAGTATTCTGCGAAGAACGTTAAACCATGTAGAGCTCCCATACAGATTATTTTTAACACTACCGATACACTTATTCGATAAACAGAATTTCTATGAAAAATTAAGTCATTATTAGAGAAATACTTGAGAAAGGTGGCTTTCAAATGTTGTATACGGTAAGTAGGATGAGAAATAATCGGATTAAAGCCTCATAGTACCTGACAATAGATTGTCAAGATTTCAAGCGTAAAATCGTTAGAAGATTTTAAAAATTTTAAAATTTACAGGGCAGGACTTGAAAAGAAGTCTGCGAAGTATGTGTCAGAAAGTGGACAGAAACCATGTGCTAGAATTTTCAGTTCAATATGGCCCAAAGTCAGTTTTGCATGGTTAAGATAAAAGAATACAAACATATCATATCAATTAAAATGTTTAAGAAATCATGAATCTAAGACGATCTTCGGTTTCAAAAAGATTTATTGGGGGAACCTTTTGTTGAGCTCATAATCTTGCGTCGTGGGCTTTTGGCGTAGTCAGGAAGATCGTTTGATTTATATCGGAGGACTATTTTTTATTAAGTTAACTTGTCTTGCTTGTCTACGCAGATACGGTTAACACCTTGGAAGAGAACGTAAGCCGCGTTATTTCATATGCACGTACCCAATTACCACAAAAAGTGGGAAAAAATTGGGCGTCTCTGCTGAAATATATTCGGAATCAGGAAGCGGTGCCCGAAATTATTATACCCTGAACGGGGGTATAAATACGAACTAGTCTCTCAGTTTTTAAGATATCGTTCTAAAAGTTCGTAAACGTCATTTTCTCATCAAGAAGCTGCTCATTTGTCGGAACTGCCGATATCGGACCACTATAACATATAGCTGCCATACAAACTGAATGAGCGGAATCAAATTCTTGCATGGGAAACTTCCTCATTTGACGATATATCTTCACGAAATTTGGTATGAGTTATTGTTAATAGAAATAATGAAATATCAGAAGAAATGGTTCAGATCGGCTAACTATAGTATATAGCTGCCATACAAACCGAACGATTGGAATAAAGGGCTTGTATGGAAAACTTTCGCATTTGACGTGGTATCTTCATGAAATTTGACATGGATTACTGCTTAAGGTAATAACATAATCTGCGAAAAAATTGTTCAGATCGGATTACTATAGCATATTGCTTCCATATAAACTTGACACATAGTTACTAAAAGAAATGCACCTGTAAAGGGTATATTACCTTCGGTGCAACCGAAGTGAACGTTTTTTCTTGTTTTTAAAACATAATGGTAAACCCTTCTCTTCAAAATAAATTTAAATTCTTAGTATTAACACTAAATCATATGCATTTTATTTCGTTTTGTAAGCAGCATGTCTAACAAAAACGCACTTTACCAAAAAGTATCAATTTCCTTTTCACTCCAATCTTGGGCAATTGGCAGGTCCATTCTGATAAATTCTAACTGATAGCAAAAATCTGCGTTTCTATCGAAATTGAATACATGTATGTATATTATTAAAACAAAAATCATTATTCAAAGTCATTCTAAAAGCATGAAGAGAGTCTGGTTTATTACTAAAGACCAATGACTTCAAATAACCCTACAAGAAGTAGTTTAATGTTGTTAAATCACAACTTATTGGAGGATGTCAAAAATTCCTGAAATAATCGAATATCCAGATGGAACCAGATGTTGTCAATTTCAGCTTCTTCCAATTACCCATGCTGCTCTCTATTGACAGCAACGGTGTCATCAGATTCATATCGAAAGAAGTACGCACCGATGATTCCACCAGACCAAAAACCACACCAACCTGTCAATTTAGGTGAATATAATTTGCAAATTTTCTTCGCACCAGAATCGACAGTTTTGTTTATGGTATTTACCGCGCCACTTATTTGAAAGTGAGTGTCATCGGAGAAGATGATTTTCATAAAAAATCTTTATCATTTTCAAGTTGTTCAAAGCAAACTCAGCAAATTCACGACATTTATGTATAGTGGTCCAATGGCTTCAGTTCTTGAGTGAGAACAATTTTAAACGGATGCAAGCACAAATCCTTTCTCAAAATCAGCCAGGTTGTGTTTTGAGACAGTCCCAGTTCTTCAGAACGCCTTCGAATCGACAAATTGCAGTCTTCAGCAACACTTGCCTGAACGACAGCAATATTTTCATTACTTCGAGCCGTTCTTTGACTTATTGGGACTTGAACATTACGTAAAGAAACTGTGCGATCGAAATTTTCAACAATTCGACGATTACCAATCAGAGATCGACCGTTATTACGATCATAAAATGGCAAAGGCGCACGAAAAGTTACAAATGGAGAACGATTATCTTGATAATAAAATTTAATAATTTGTAAACGTTGTTTTTGCTTATGTCTTTATATGATAAAAGGAAACATTACTGAGTAGAATGAAAAAAAATTACAGATCATTACAAATTTATAATAAAGGACGAAGAGACACTTAGAATTGGAAAACGCTGTACTTCAGAAGTGAGATTCTTCGAACAGTAGTGATTCCATATTTTCCGCAGAATTTTTTTTATGCTGGAAAATATTTGTAGCAAATTGCAGTTCGTAAAATTATTTTTTATATTTTTTTATTATTCCTGGGAAGTTTGCAAAAGTGTATATAATTGGTTCGCTTAAATGGAAAAATATGTGATAACCAGTAAACGCAGCACAAATTGGTGCTTCACTTTGTTGGGTATTTTACCATATAATATCGCTTTGATTCGACACACCTCTGATGACATAGCACCTCTTGCCGCCATTTCACGCGAGAACAATTTATGATCCTTCATCACAATCATTAGCATTTCCAGGTAAACCCTGAGAGCCCGTTCTATCTGTAAGCCAAAGCATACACAGTTATTTAGATATGTACAAATGGCGGCTTGCACTACGCAGCTTCTGTGGACCGTCTATTGATGAGTCTCATTGGCGTGACGTCGCGCTGAACACTATACATATGTAAGCATATGTACATACAGATGCAGCAGCAAAGCGCCCAATCGAGGTCAGCTGGCAAAAGAGGTGTCGTTTACTGCATGCGTACCAGCTGAGCAAGTGGTGGAAGTGGTGTAGTGTGCCATGTTGTAAGCTATCGATGGGTGGCGTTTTGCTTGTTCATCTGTATGCAAGTAGAGAACTAGCCTGCGTTGAAGCATTGCTAAATCAAAGCATGTATGTGTTGGTGCCAAGCGAATGCAGCGATTGCTGTTGTTGCGCCGATATTACCAGGGAGCCACTACTTCACACAAACACACATAGTCAGGCACACGCATGTAAGCCGTCGCTGCTGCTGAATGATGTGGTAAAGACGATGTTGTTATTATCGCCTTTAATGCAGCTTTGGCAACGAGCGTTTGCTGGGGAAGATGGTGAGGTGACGTGGTGGCGGGTGGTAGCCGCTGTTGATATTGCGGTTGAAGTCGCAATAATGTGCCACTTGCCAAAAATGTTTACTCACCCACACTCGCCTCAATGCACAATCGCACTAGCAACAAGCAAGACATTTATGTGTATAAGTATGCGTGTGAATGTCCCTGTTTGTGTTTGTGTGTGAGCGTGTATATGTGTAAGTCTTTTTGAGCTTGGCTTTTGAGCTCGTTCAAATGAAATCGTCGAGAATGCAATAAAGGATTCAAATTGTACAAAGCCTGCTGTCATATGCACATCCGTTCGATTCTGCCTTCCCTTCCCTCCGCACTCCACGCTCCACTTCGCCCGCGGATATGTGAACAGCCATGGAAGCGTACATTATTGCGCTGTAAAGTGCCATCAACCAGCAGCCAATAACAGTCAATATGTGCTGCAATAGTCGTCGATTTGTTTGTATGCTGCAACAACAACACGTACAACAACAAATAAGGTAATTTGCATCGGAAAGGCGAGCAATCGTCATTATGAACAAACAATAAGCAAAGTATGGGAAATACCGAAAAAGAGAAATCGGTTTCATGCGAAGGTCGTCGCTGTTTCAACAAAATTGTGTTCTTTTAGTTGACATCGCAGACAGCAAAAAATTGTTGGTTACCATTATATGAGTACTGACTTCGCATTTTTCATTATTAGCAGTTGCCGTCAGACATATTGCAGGCACTGTACATACATAAGTTCACAACTGGCAAATATCGACTGAAAATA
This sequence comes from Bactrocera tryoni, assembly GCF_016617805.1. NCBI lineage: Eukaryota > Metazoa > Arthropoda > Insecta > Diptera > Tephritidae > Bactrocera > Bactrocera tryoni. The sequence continues at coordinate 43,929,990 of NC_052502.1, forward strand.
TACATTTGAATTTTTAACTTTTTAATTTGAAGTTGAATTGCTTTAAGCTCAATTCAAATAAGTGGAGTTCAAACCCCTATTAACTACTGTTAAAAATAATAGAAGATTAAATTTTTTTCATCAACTAGCATCTCATCAAAATAGATTTGCACTAGTCCATTTAAAACTCGAGTGCGAACATGGAGGTTTGCATATTCCAAAGGGCGTCTTTGGGCAGTGGTTTGTTTACGACGTGGAAAGTTTCTGAGACGATGTTTACAATGTACAAAAAAAAATGTGGAACAAAGTTGCTTGAGATTATTTGTATCTCAACATACCTTATGGATCGACTCAACATATTTTGGTTAATGTTTCAGGTATTAAACGGGTTAATGCAAGGCTTGTATGAGGAGAACTGATCTTTTACAAAAATTTCACCGAGTAGAGGTCGTAAATGAGAAACTTGATAACGTGGCTGATGTCTAAGACACCACATTCATCAAACGCTCTGGTTAACTGAAGAAACGTAAATTAATGAAAATGACACCAAAACTTTCCAAAATTAGCGGAAGTCGCTCAAAAATCAGCTGAAACCCAAAAAACCTAAATTCGCCGAAGGCCGTCCCAGCCGTGGCCGAGCCGTGTATAAAAAATTGGATTACGGCTTGGTTAACTCATATTGTCCACGAAGGAATCCTATTTGGAACGCGATGATAAAGATTTATATTAATATACATGAAAATATTGACTGTTTTTGTAAGTCCGAGTAGAACGATTTGATATCGTTTTACTGTGAAGCCGTTGGCACGATTGAGGTCTTCAACTCCTCGTTATAGTATACAGAAATGTAAATCAGGCATCTGCTTAAGACCTGTATCTTTGAAGAACACTTGTAGAATTTATTTTTTAATTTTTTATGAATATTTCAAATTAAATAGGCTACCAATTTTGAACTTCACAAATCGATTTTCTTTAAGGGGTCAGTGGGTAATCTTTTTTCTCAAAATTTTTCTTTTTTTTGAATTTTCTGTCCCCTTTATACACTTATAAATAATGTAGAATGTACCCACTACACCATTGGAAGGTTTCTGGAAAAAGGCCCGAAAATAATAATATCACTTGACGTGTCCTGGAGCGCTCGAGTGGCACAATTGCCACTTTAAACGCGTTTTTCTCAAAACACACATTTTTTTGTACTGGCAGACATATTCGGGTCGAACTTACTCAACCGATTTGCTTAATTTTTTTTAATATTCACAAAATCGCCTGGCTATCGTCTCTACGAATTTCATAATTTGTCATCATTATTGTCATAACAGCTCAACCGTTCCATCGTCAACCTCGCCGTTGCCACGCGCAAGCATAGGTTAATATTAAACACATGTGCATGTATGTTTAATGATTTTAATTTAAGGGGTCAGTATGGTAATCTGGCCTGTTTTTCACCTTTTTTTTGATAGAAATTTTTATTCTACAATAGAACTTCTTTCACATATCATGAGGTATATCGTTGAGTGGTATAAAAAAAAAAATTTCCGGAATTTACTGATGACATCTGTCGGAGAAAGGGCTGGAGTGAATAAGATGCGTTTTTTCACTGGCAAGACACGATTTCTCATGTTTTGGCAATGTTATGACAAAATTTATGTAAAAAAACATGGAAAAAATTTAAAAAGTTAATTACTTTTTTATTTATCAAAACTTGTCCATGATTCTAGCAGGGGCGATAACCATTCAAGTACTTTTAAAAATAAATTGAGTTTTTGTTTCAGATGATCCCTACAAAACATGAGAAATCGTGTCATGCCAGGTGGAAAAACGCATCTCATTCACCCAGCCATTTCTCCGACAGATGTCATCAAAAAATTCCCAAAAAAAAAATGTTTTATACACTCCACGATATACCTCCATGATATGTGAAAAAAGTTCTTTTTGTAGAATAAAAATTTCTATGAAAAAAATGTCAAAAAACAGGCCAGATTACCATACTGACTCCTTAAATTAAAATCATGAAACATACATACATACACATGTATTTAATACTAACCTTTGCGCATTGGCAACGGCGAGTCGATGGAACGGTAAGCTGCTACGAGATATACGACGACATTGACATACAAGGTGCTTTACCTAAGTAAACCGGACTTTTTGAATTTAGCAATCTATATGTCGATCTGGTGCATTAGTATATACTATCTTTATCGATTGTCCAGTGAGAATTGCATAACATTTCATTGATTGGAGTGAAGTTATTACGTTTTAAGTGTCGGTGCGAAAATGAGCTTCGAGCAAAGAGCTAACCTTAAAACTTTGTTTTAAAATTGGTAAAACTTTTACCAAAACGTTTCAATTGATGAAAAAATTTATGGCGATGATTGCCTATCCCGTAGCAGAGTGCACGAGTTATGTGTACACTATCATCCCAACCAAGACACCACACAACAAAAATACTATAGGATTAGACCAAAATAAAAGATTAAGAGAAAACAAGTAAACATTACGAAAATATAAGATAACAAGTGGGAGATAAAGAGAACATAATGCAAATGTATACAAACATGTTTTGGTCCTTATGTTTGACTATAATGATAACCCAAACATTATCGGGTAAACCCCACAGTCATGTTTGTTTGCATTCAATAGAAAATAAGATTACATTTTACAAATATTGTATTTCATAAGAAAATAAACAAAACAAAGAAATAGATTAAGAAAATTGTAATCACTTTAGTAGTTATATAAGCAGAACATAACTTGAAACATCAGAGAAAAAAATATAATGTCATAGAAACAACATCATTGGCATTTTTATTCCTCCGCTCGAACAAACCTAAAACTGGCGCAGTCGGTAGAAAACAAACTGCTGAAAGTTGAGCGATACTAAAAACTGAAGTTTTGCAAGTTTCGTAAGCTAGCAACGGGAAGCAAATCTTAAAAGATTAAGCTCCCATTTTAAAAAGATCTCTTATATACTACAAATATATAAGTCCGGTCAGCACAGATAGCCAAGTTTAAGAGATTTTAGTTTCTACACAAGTTATCTGGAACGTCGGAGAGCGACTCCGAGGACCACAATTTGTGAAGGCGAAGAAATGGCTTCATGCCGCACATCAACATTACCAGGAAGAATGGGATTAAAGATTAATGCCCCACACACAGAAGACAGAAAGAGCAGAAGTGCACCATACAAAACAACAACAACAAGTTCAGTTATGTAATAAGAGGAGATACATCAACAATGAGATCCAGGCGAGCAGCAACCGCATCAAGATGACAGGATCGCAAATTTTTGAAGGAAAGCTTCAAGAATCATGGACTTTGACAGCAGAGATTTATCATCATTCATCAGGGAAGTTGACATGATCGCTAACTTTGTTCCTTTAACCCATCAATGTTTAGAATTTGCTTAAACACCAGCGACACGTCAAAACAAAAATTAAAGGAGAAGCAGCAAAGTGTCATCCGGCCTTTGGGACCTACACCCAACTTATGGCAGCAAATGAGAGAAGAACTCACTTAAAATTTTGGAGTAAAGGAGGTCATTACCACACCCTTTACAATCAGGCAGTGTACTACAGAAACTGCTAAAACGTAAAGTCAATATTTCCAAAATTTAAAAGATATTTTAGATAAACTAAATTTAAAACATGAATTCGATAGGATAAAAGCCTATAGAATTTTCCCCAATTAACAACGAAAGTTTAATTCTAAAACATTTTTAAATGGGGATACACACTAGCAAGCAGTGTAGTGTGATTAGTAGAAATATAAGCACCATTAGAGAGGCTTTTAGCGTTCTTCAAGAGACAGGTTTGCTAATACAATTTGATAAAAGACAAAACAATTATAAAAGAAATAGTTATAGAAATTTTTCAAATAGAAATTCTTTGTCTCACAATTTTGGCAATTTCAATAATAACCAGTATATGCAAAATTCCAATAATTTTCAATTTGGACAAAAATCAGCCGAGCAGAAATTTCGTAACAATTCTAACCAAAATGACAATTATCAACAATTTAGCTTTTGGACAAAGTGAGGCAAAATAATTCACAACAATCTAGAAGATATACCGTTCAGTCCAAAGGAGACAAAAACCCCCGAACCGATGGAAAGTAGATCACGTTCAAAGAACAAGCAAAGTTACTGGGTTGCCAGCCCAAAAGTAATCGTTACCGATAATAGAAGTGACCATAAAAATTCCAAAATTAAATGTCTTATTGACACACAGGTTCTACAACATCATTATTGAAATATAATGTGTTAAAAGATTATGAATGCATTGAGCTTGATAGAAAGCCCATACACTTTAGTACCATTAAGGAAAATTTTTCCCTATAAATAAAAGAGGTTAGTCACCCCAACCCCAAACGAGATTCAATGAAAAAAGTTATATACATTTGGAAACTAACCAACATAAAAATAAAAACTTTGATGCAATAATAGGACCAAAATATTTTAAAACCTATTAAAGCAATAATTAACTTAGAAAAGGGTATGTAGAAATAAACGGCAATAAAAATTAAATTTATAAATATTATACCCATACAATTTTAGAAGATATTAATATACTTACAGAATGTAAAGAGAATTTACTAGATATTTTTATCAAAATAGTGACATGGATGAAGAAGAAAAGCTAAAAAGTTAGAATACATTCTAGAAAGCAAATAGCGATTTATTTTTCCAAGAGGGTAAAACCTTTCTCATACTCATGAAATTCAGCATGAAATAGTTACAAAAACAAATTAGACCAAGCTTATAATAAAATTTATAGATATCCCCAAATTCCATGAAGAAGAAATTATTAGACAGATGAACGAGATGTTGCATAAAGATTATAATTAAGAAAGTAATTCCCCAAACAACTCTTACTCTTTGGATTGTACACCGAAAAAGCAAGACAATTCAATGAAAGAAAAATGGAGAATAGTTATTGACTACAGGAAGCTAAACAGAAGTCACTATAGATGACAAATTTCCAATACTTATGCAAACAATACTCAGCAAACTTGGAAGAAATCAGTATTTTACAACATTAGATCTTGCAAAAGGCTTTCATCAAAGTATTAATAAAAGAAGAAGATAGACCAAAACAGCTCTCACACCCCAAAGGGACACTTTGAGATTTATAAGAATGCCGTTCAGTTCAAGAATGCCAGCAACTTTCAACGTTTAATGAATTCAGTTCTTAGGGAATATATCAACAAGATATGTGTAGTTTATTTAGACGACTTTATCATAATTTTTTTAGTTCAAGTATTGAAGAACACCCAAAATATCACCAAAATATTTTTCAGCATTAAGAAAGCTTATAATTTAAAGATTCAGGTAGATAAATGCAGTACCATGAAAACAACTGAATTTCTAGGTCCACTTTAACAACAGAAGGGATACAACCAAATTTAAGCAAAATCGAAAACATACAAAAACTAAAGGATTGCCTACTACATCAAAACAAATTAAAATCATTCCTAGGTATAACAGGTTATTATAGAAAATTTGTAGAGATTACGCTAAAGTAGCACATGGTTTAACAAAATATTTAAAAAGGATATTAAAATAAACACTCGCGATCCTCGGTACATATCATCCTTTGAAAAACTTAAAATCTATTGATAAGCGCAATATTGAAATATCAGACTTTTAACAAAAATTTGGCATTTCAGCGTGCAAGTGACTTTGCAATTGGCGCAGTATTAGCAGGACAGTGTCTATAAGCTATGCTAGTCGAACACTTAACAAACACGAAAGAAGTTGTTCCTACAGAAAGAACCACCCCAGCTATTGTCTGGGCGGTGACATATTATAGACCAGCATTTTATGGCAAATTCGATCTCTTAACCGATCACCCAACCGCTAAGTGGCTCCAAATAAAAAACAAAGGGAAAAGACATTAACCCAAGATTGCAAGATGGTTAATTAAAGCAGAGTGAATACAATATTAATATAAATTGCATTGAAGAAGGAAAATAGCGTAGCCGATTTTCATAGAATAGATAGTAACACAGGCGAGATTCATTCATTGGAAGAAGACAACATAAGCACAAACACAATCCACTCTCCAAGAGACTAAATGATGTTTTAATTTTACTATTGTAAATCGCTTCAATACACAAAATCATTTTATAAACAAGAAAATTATGGAATCTGAAGAACTAAGGCGCTTACAGAAAATTTTATTAGCGCAGAAGATATAAAAAATAATAATTTCATAAGATCTTTGTCGTAAACACATAAATAATTAAGGAAAAGTGGGTATTTTTCTTATTTAACCGATCAGTACAATATAGTTCAGCTTAATAAATATTTAATGGTATGTAAAGTTTTTAGATGTAGTTCCATGCTAAAAGATATGAGAAAAATGAGAACAAGTTTATAAACAAATTGCTCAATATCATAAAAATAAAACAGGCCATGCAATTATTAACGAAAGTATGAAAATTGGAAAAACTAATATACTGGAAAAATTTGAAAGTTTGATTCAAAAAATATAAATAATTGCGACGTTTGCAATGAAACAAAATATGATAGAAAACCAAAATTTCAATTAACAAGCTTTATCAGATATAAATGAAATAGTTCACGGATATATACATAAATAAAATATTTTCCCTTACTTTTATAAATTTGCGAAATTTATATAGCATTCCTCTAGAAGATAGAAACAGTATAACTATTATAGAAAAGCTTAGATTATTCTTTTCTATCAAAGGTAGACAGAATGTTAATGAATAATGAATTCAACTCAATTAACATAAAAATTTTTTAGGAAAGAAGAAATAGAAGTTCTTTACAAAACCAAACAGTCATACTGGAATTCAGATATCGAAAGATTTCATAATACTCATCCGAAGAAAATTAGAGTCCTAGAAATTGAAAAACTTAAGCCTTTCGACAGCGGAAAAAGTATTTCAAAGCATAAGAATAGTATAACAAATCTCTTATCATTCAATTAAAGCCACACCTCTTGAGGTTATAAATGGAAAAACTGATAAAATTTGATTAAAGACACTATTCAGAAGACTAAAGAAAATGCATAGGAAAACTAAATGAAATAGAAGAGTTTAATAACGCCTCAAAAAGAAGGTTACGTAAAAATTATAAGCAGTTCGGCACAAATACAGACAAGGTATAGAAATTACCATTAGATATATTCACCCGACAAATATTAACGTCAAACAAATTTTTAGGATTCAAAATACATACAAAATAACATTGGTAGTAGCAATTGTAATAATTAGCAAAATGCAATGCAAACTGGAAGTGCATGAAATACAGCATACCATTCTTATTAATTACATAGAAGTATCACCAACACTAAACAGATTTTATCATCTGACCTCGTAATTCACATAATTGACCTCATGAAATTCTTTACACTAAATAATATAACAAAAATCTCACCAAACATATTCAGAACACATTGCTACACCTATCTAATGAAATTGAAATCTTGAAGGTAAAATCAAACGTGTCAAGAAAAGAAGTTAGTAGAAAAAAGAAGTTGAAAATTAACGGGTATAGGAGTTCTGTACATAGAATTTCAATGGAACGATGGATGATGGAGATAGAATAGATATTGAAAATCAGCTTAAGAAAGTAGATGAAAATTTACATAATTCAATTACAGCTCTCAAACCACCAAATAAAAATTAATAATTTCTTTTGAACACGTTTACAAAGTGAAACAGTGTGAAGACGAAAAGAAATAATTCTTCCCAATTGGCCTCAAGAGAGACAGACAAAATATTGATTCATGAACAAACAATAAAGATAAAACATTCTCAAAGACTGATATAGAAGCCAGATTCAGGAAAACATTATTTCGGCAAAAATGGTATTTTCACCCAAGCATTTTAAATGAAAGAAATTTATAATTACAACGAACCTCAACAAACTTCAATATACAAGTTATGCGCGTTGGAATATAAAGAAAATTTGTTAATGTTCAAAGTGGTCAAAATCCCAAAAAGAATTTCAATCAGTACAATTAAAAGCTGTATTCCTATACCAAACACAGCGGAAGAAATAACAGCAGAAATGAAAATGTTTTTTGAATACAAAATGTCATATAAATTCGAAGAAGCTAAAACACTCAATGAACTACAAATTTCTAAACATTGCATCTACTTATTAAATTGTGAACTTATCAAAAATAGCATTACGAAATTTTACAGAATTGATCGGAAGAAACTATTTTAATAAAATGCAAATGGCATAGAACTAAACCAGAACTGCGACAACAGAAAATTAAGTTGAAAAACTACATTGATTCATTATAATAACTGCACTATTAAGACCCTATACCAAACATTCTCCAAATACTGAAATTTCATACAATCAGAAGTTCATCAAACTATGATACTCACAATTTTACTAACAAAATTACAATTAACGACCTTGTATTTAAAACTAAGAGAAAATTTAAAATTAATGAATTAAAATATCACAAAAATATCTCTCATATTGGAATCAATTTTAAGTATTATTGTGATTATAATAATAATAATTTTAATATGCTGTAAAATTAAAAAATGAAAAAACAATACTATTCAAACTCAGGAGTTTTCCATTAGAGGGAGGTTATGTGGCCTCATTAACCAGACACCACACAACAAAATACTATAAATTTGGACCAAAATAAAAGATTAAAGAAAAACAAGTAAACATTACAAAAAATATAAGATAACAAGTAGAGATAAAGACATAATGCAAATGTATACAAACATGTTTTGGTCCTTGTTTGACTATAATGATAACTGACATTATCGGGTAAACCCACGGTCATGTTTGTTTGCATTCAATAGAAAATAAGATTGCATTTTAAATATTGTATTCATAATGCAATGCATACAAACGGTCCTTATGTTTGACTATAATGATAACCAAACATTATCGAATTAAACCCACAGTCATGTTTGTTCATTCAATAAGAAAATAAGATTACATTTTACAAAATATTGTATTCATAATGCAAATGCATACAAACATGTTTTGGTCCTTGTTTGACCCATAATGATAGCTTAAACATTATCGGGTAAACCCACAGTCATGTTTGTTTTGCATTCGAAAATAAGATTACATTTTACAAATATTGTATTTCATAAGAAAATAAATAAAACAAAAGAAATAGATTAGAAAATTGTAATCACTTTTAGTGGTTATAAGCAGAACATAACTTGAAACATCAGAGAATAAAATGTAATGTCATAGAAACAACATCATTGGTTTATTTCACTCCACTCGAACAAACCTAAAACTCCTCGAGTTGTCTCAACGTTTCCAAAGTGGTCAGCGAGGACATGAAATGACGAATCGACATGTGGGCAAATCAAAATCTGTGATCACAGGAAAATTCCATCGAAACTGTGCGTGAATTCACAATCAAAAATCAGCCGAGGTCATCATTTGAAACTCATGGAAAATCGGAATTGAACATCTCCAGAGCATCGATTGTATCGCATGTTGATCCGAACATGATGGGCTTACGAAAGGTGTGTGCATGGAAAAAATCGGCTGACGACCAAAAATTGCTCAAAATCCAACATTCGAAGAACAATTATTTGAAAATGTAGCCCATTAACCACTTTCCCTCGGTGTTCACCTGATATGGCACCGTGCGACTTCTTCACTTTTCGAAAACGATGCATTTGCCCAGCGAAAGGAAAGCGTTATGGAGACGTGTAGAGGCCATTCAGCACCGGCGGCATTCTGGCGGCCATACCGACCAGCGAGCTAAAAACACTCGTCTCGACATGCAGCTTTTAGACCATGCAAAAGCTGTATTGGAAACAGCAGAAGGAGACTGTTCTGAGATAAAATAAATAGATTTTGTCCGAAAACACCCATTTGTTCCATAAGTCCTGTTTACTGTGGAACGCACCTTGTAGTTCAGCGAATAAAGAAACAGCGGCTGTGCTTTTGGCCGGATATTATTGTTGTTGTTTTGGATGGAAAGCTGAAACACGCCAGCTTTTGAAGGCTTCGATTCAGCATCAGCCATTGGAAGCAGAGGAAGAGCTGTACTTGTTGGAATGACCAGGTGGAGAACGGACCTGGCTTGCATTCTGGATATCTCAATTTGGCGTCAATTAGCAAAAAGAAGAAACGACTGGCGCGCTGCTGTTAACTCCGGTTATAAAATCGTAAAGCGGTGTCTACGCCGGTAAAGAAGAAGAAGAGACCAAAGATTTTAAGTTTTCGATGCAGGTCATTGTTCTCTATTTCTAGGGTTTGGTTTAAGAATTTCTCGCTCAAGCTGGAACAACCCTACCG